>NC_079213.1:18085491-18110491 GCF_029633865.1 Lampris incognitus | reverse complement strand
GCCTTTGTAACGGCAAGTGTGTTGTTGGTGTGTGGCGTGTCGGTGTGTGGCCCAGCTCAGACTCGCCACGTGGAACCGGGCCCTGGTTATTGAGTCTGCACTAACACCGAGTGTTTATGTGGGTTCGGAGTTATTTCACTACTCAGCCTAATTCTTCTCCGCCGGACTCCGCTGGGTGATACAGTATCCATAAAAGCAGCCTTCAGTCTCTCACCTCTCGCCTCTCATTTCTCATAGTATTAATAATAAAAGGCTATCTGAAAGTGGTAGCCGCGCTTGTATTAAAACAGCACCGGCCCAGGATATATCCAAGGTCGCCAGAAGACTGAACTGTTATTCTCCCTGCGCGCGTGGAGAGGCGAACCCGCCGTGAACCGCCGGCCGTTCCCACGGGCCGACGCGAGAGCCCGGATTCAAAGTGTTTTCCTTTTCTCTCTCTCCCTTTCTCTCCGTCACGCTCACTCGCTCCGTCTCTTTTTTTTTTTAATATGCAGCAAGTGAACGGTTGGAGACCTCTCCAGGTTGCACCATGTGTAACCTTTTTATGCAACAGGGATGTCATCTGCATTCTTTGTTGTGTTAAGAAGAGTTAAATAACCACTTGAGGTAGGCATGGTCTGACCTTTGACCTACAGCGATAATGAGTGAGGTGACGAGTGACGAGCATTATTCTGCCATAATGGACTGGTGGGGCTGATAATATATCTAAGGGCAAGTAGGCCTCTCGTGCTCTCCCTTGCACTCTCACTCTCTCTTGCTTTCCAACCCTTAGCAAAAACGTGTTGGGGGCAGAGAGAAAGCGACAATTATAGAGAGAAAGAGAGTTCCCCATTTCCATTGGAATCCAGATGAATAACATAGACTACAGGCAGCTAATAGGCCCCGGTCTCTGTTATGCATCACAGGCACCCAAATATTCATAGAGAGGAGATGACAACACTAGCAGGACAAAGGCTGGTTCACAGGTTTCTATCTATCTATCCATCTATCCATCTATCTATCTATCTATCTATCTATCTATCTATCTATCTATCTATCTATCTATCTATCTATCTATCTATCTGTCTGTCTGTCTGTCTATCTATTGTCTGTCTGTCTGTCTCATCATCGGCAGTCACTCAGGGTCGAGTATGACCGTCCTCCTTCTGGGTCCCTCTGGGTCTTCAAGTGGGTGTAGAGGCCAATCCTGGAGCCACATAATGGGAGGATGCCTCTGCGTGACAGCTTTTTACATGGAGTGGCTGATGCACCTGCAGCCACCACACGGTCCTTGGCAGGGGATGGCCAGAGTCCAGTGGCATGGAGAACCAAGACGATTGGGGACCACCCTCTGTTGCAGCCTTCCTCACCTTCACTGCTGTTGTGACCTGGAGACATCTTCCGCCAGTTCCACCGTTAAGGTCTTTGTTGGATCACGCTTCATCTGGAACCTCCCCCTTGACCTGTCCGCCTTGGATGACCCTATCAGGAGCCGAGCTCCGGACGGCATAGCTCTTGGGGTCATTGGTACATGCAAGCTTCTCCACCACAGCAAGGTGGCGATCTAGGAGAAGATCTCTATCGATCTATCTATCTATCTATCTATCCAGCCATCCATCGCCTATATCTCGATCCTTTGTCATTAGTCATTGTTTCCCAGACAGTCAGACATAGAGAGTGGAGGAAGAGACAGACCAGCAATGACGTGACGATGAACCAGCAATGAGGATTGTCACCACGTTTTCCTTATTCATTTCATTGGGACCAGCAATCTCTCTCTCGCTCTCTCTCTCTCTCTCTCTCTCTCTCTCTCTCTCTCTCTCTCTCTCTCTCTCTCTCTCTCTCTCTCTCTCTCTCTCTCTCTCTCTCTCTCTCTCTCTCTCACACACACACACACACACACACCCAGTCTCTCTGGCTCTGAAAGGGCACGTTTGTTATATCTGCTGCTGTTGTGTCAAGAAGACGTTTGAAAGAATGGATCTCTCTCCTCCCCAGTTTTTAAACAAGCGCAACCTGAGGAATTCATTTGTCTTGGTATGGCTTTGTCTCCGAGGTGACGCGCAAGCGGAGGCTCCTTTTGTTACCCAAAATGAATGCCTCTAGCAGCGTAATAAAAACGTCCGAAATTTACATCGTGGTTTAAGAAAAAAGCTTCTTCTTTTGTTCGTGATATTGGTCTTGTGCTGAGAAGATAACCGCTGGCTTGCAGCGTCAGTGGCAAGACGAATATGTTGTCCAGTCCGACCCGAGGGTTCCTCCGTCCAGCTATATCTCTGGTGTCGACTCCACGGCTCGCCCTTTGTTTTTCTCCCTGTGCATTCATCCCTTGATTGAACCATAAACAGTACAGTGGGCCGACCAAAACAACCCAGATAAAACATTTTTTCTTATTATGGCTTCCCTCGCTGTCAGATGATATTGCAGTCATCAAGTCCACTGTGGCAGAGACACCTCATATTTAATCATCAAGGGCTAACGTAGAAGGATAGGGGGCGGTAAGCATGGTTATCAGAGTTTGCCATGGCCTTTAATGGCCTTCAGTGCAAGCCGTGCATGCAGGTGAACAACAAGCTTCTTTTTGCAGGCAAAGCATTTGATTTTTTTCTCCGGTGACAGACAAATAAAGGAAGCAAGGCGTTTTTGAGTGACATTTTTTTTATCTATTTGTGTGTGTCTGTGTGTGTGTGTGTGTGTGTGTGTGTGTGTGTGTGTGTGTGTGTGTGTCTCATGACAAACGGGTAACCTGACACGGCTGAATTACTGAACTGTGTCTGAGGACTAATGAGAGAAATTTCCCTGGGGAATCTTTATCTATTGCTCCTTAGAGAGCACCATGGGGACCCGCTCTCCTGTCTGTCACCCCCCCCCACACACACACACACAAACTCCTCTAACCCTGCTACCACCCTGACAGCCCCCCCCACACACCCACACCCAGGTCCACCCCACAGCACCGCCCCACTGCACTGTGCCACCCGCCCATCATCGAGCCCGACCCCCATCCCCACCCATTTGCTCATTGACACCACAGTTTCCTCTAACACCACGATGAGGCGCAGCCATTTCACTTTTCACACCTCACAATTAAAACCAGGAGAGACAAGGGGGGAAACAGGGTGAGGGAGAGATGCTCTTTCTTCTTTGGAAGCCCCTCCTCTTCCTCCTCTGCTACCACCCAACCTCAGCTACAAAACCTTTCTAAGGTTCTTCTTCTTCTACTTCTTCTTCCTTTCTAATATGTGCAATAAAACGTAGAAATCCAGAATTTACAATGGCGATAGATGTGGGATTAATTAACAAAGGAAGTCTCACCACAGCGTTCGGTTGGAACAGACAATTGCAGCTTTTTTACTTTGTGTGTCTGTGTTGGCAGGTGGAGGCGGATGTTGAGTGTTGCGTGCACAGCGCTGTGTTGAGCACTGGCAGAGACTAAGGTTTGCCGTGCCGACTTGAGATGCAGCCTGCGAGCCGAGTTGAAGAGTTCATGGTGTCTTACCTAATTGATGTAATGCGCAGGTTTCACAGTTGAAAACATCCCAGAGGTCTGTCTGTCACACCTGGCAACACCTGCCTGCATAGCCATGTACACACACTGCACTTCCACACACACCCACAACTATCACATCCACCGAGCCGCACACACACACACAGACACAGACACACACACAGCCCGTCTGTCTGTGTCCAAGTCAAAAAAGCCTTTGATCTTGTGGTGTTATTATACTGACCTCTGCAGGATCCTGCCCCGGCTCTCTTGTGTGTGTGTGTGTGTGTGTGTGTGTGTGTGTGTGTGTGTGTGTGTGTGCGTGCGTGCGTGCGTGCGTGCGTGCGTGCGTGCGTGCGTGCGTGCTGGCGCGCGCGTGTGTGTGCGTGCGCGTGTCTTTTACCTTGCATGACCTCAGTTATTGAACGTGTGTGTCTGTTTGCAGTGGTGTCTGTATTTAAGCACATGCACTGCAATGGACAGATTACCCTGTGAGCATTCTGCATACACATTATGATTTGCAACTGGCATTATGAGCATTGTTCAGACGTTACATTAGTTTGGGATTAATCAGTCATGTCTCAGAAAGTAAAAAGGGCATTTTATCGGGACATTTCATACATCTTCACTTTGTTTCCCAATTTTTTTATTTTTCTTTATTTTTGCATTTTAATTGACGGTGACGGTAGAGAGACAGGAAAGGCAGGAGAGAGAGAGGGGAGATAACATGGATTCGAACCCAGGCCACTGCCGTGAGGATTCAGCCTTGCTATGCGCTCTACCAGGTGAGCTACCGGGGGTGCCCCAAGGATCAGTCATGTTACTAAGATCTAGAATAAGTGAAGTATTTAGTCGACGCTGTCGTAGATCTAGTGATCCGAAACCTGGCAAATAATCCAGTAGGCATTGGAGCCATTTTATTTAAAAGTGGTTCGCTTGTGACTGTACTGCAGGAAAAGGGCAGGAAACTGGCCAACAAACAGAGCAAAACTGCCTGGTGTAATCATGACACACACTCATATACACACACACATGCACACACGTAGGCCGGTGCAGCGAGGGCCCGTGGAAAAACATCATCACACAACGAGTCAGAGATCACAGCTATGTAAACAACGGCTCTTGATTAGTGTTTCATTACTGTTCAATTTTTTATTTGGCCCAAATTGGATGTCTGGGGGCAGTGCATTTTCCGCCCCCCGCCCCTCACACCACCCTTCCTTGATATTAAACATGGATTAGCGATGTCTAAGCTCTCTTTGGCCAGACACCTTAGGATATGAGGGAGTGTGTGTTTGGGGGTGGGGAGGGGGCAGGGGACGCCCTCGCCCCTCGGATGGCATTGATTTCTAAGCTACTTACGGCCTGTTTGTATGTACGGACACACTGGCGCGTAAGCTTGTTAAATGTGAAGTGCATCACCTGTCACCTGCCGGGCCCGCGTCTCGTCTTCCTCTGGGCTTATCAGCGTGTGGGGCGCAGACAACAAGGCACGTGCAACACACACACACACATGCATTGCATGCACACAAACAAGTGTGCTGACAGAACGGGCTGTTGTGCAAATAAGATTTAGATGTTGTGTGCACAGCAGCCTTCTCTGACAGTGCTCTTCCTAACTAGATTCCCACACATGATACGAGGCTGTAATGGTTTAAACCCGTGCTTAACACGTGACACGGGGCGGAGGCTCATCATCCGTGATGATCTACCTGACATTCATCCTTGAGGCATCTCTGAAATACAGGGCTTTTTTTTCTCTCCTAAATCGATGGAACGACGGTTCTTAAGGACAGTAATGTGGTGCTGGGTGCATTGTTGCTATTCACCCGATGAGCGAGCGCAGTCCGGGGTCGCCGCAGTCCCCCTCCCCCTATGACCCCGTGCAACGCATTGGAATTCGATTCATCAAATGATCATTCCCTGTTGTGCATTGGCGCAATTTTTAATTCATCCCCCCGACTTTGGGAGCGCGGTTTGAACTGACCCCAACGTCGCTCACGAGGGAAACAACTTTGATTATTTCTGCGTCGGCTTGCTGGTTAAGCGAGAGAGAGAGAGAGAGAAAAGTTTGTGGTGCACATGAAGAGAGCTTTCTGTCTGGCCTTGGTGCTCTGTACAGAGGCTTAGCCCAGTAGATTACTGTCTGTAGTCAGTTCCAGCTTATTATGCCAAAACATCGCTGGCCCTTTCTCCAAATATGTCATAAATAATTATTACAGTGTGCATGTTCAGTGCTCTGGGGCATGGATATAACTTGTTTAGTTTCAAACACACCCCAATCAATACAGCCTGTCATCTAAAATTCATGAGAACACCAGCTTGTGTTTTATTTATTTATCTATTTATTTCTTTTTATATATATAATAATTTTTTTCATTTTTTTTTCATTTTGACGTTCACTTTCAGTCCATCTTTCTTAACTTAGCCCTGCCGAGTGTATTTATGTACATTATCGTGTATGCGTGGTTTGTGTGTTTGTGTGGGCTCAAAGGCAGCGATGTTTGTGAGGACTTGTGTGTACATGCATCCATGTTTCTGTATATGTGCATATATGTACTATTTGTGTGTGTGTGTGTGAGAGTTTTTTGTTGACCTTTGTGTCTGTGTGAGTGCATGCATGTGTGCATGTGGGGGGGGTATATGTATATGAACACGTGTGTGTGTGGGGGGGGGGCTACTAGGTCCAGCAGGCAAGACTGTCGAGGGACAGTGAAATTATGGATTGAGGACAGGAGTCACAGGGTGATTGACAGCAGCATTCCAGTGGAGGTGATTAGGTGTGCAGGGCCCAAAGAAAACAGACACGATGGAAATTTCAACATCCCGGCGCTAATTTCTAATGTGAGTAATTATGATACGTGCAGACATGGTAGACCACACAGTCCACCGTGCTTAATATTTTGCTCTTGTTCCCCCCTCTCCCTTGTTCATCTCTCTCTCTCCTTCTCACTCTCCTTCTCTCTCTCCTTCTCACCAACTCAATCACAGTCTCTCTCTCTCTGTGTTTCTCTCAATTCAATTCAGTTCAATGCAATATGTGCTTTATTGGCATGACATACATTTTGTACATATTGCCAAAGCATGTAAAACAACAACACAACACAACAATGATTATAATAACAGCAACAACAACGATTATGATATCCAACAACAATAGCAATAGGTGCCGTCACCCAACATGATCCCTCCCAGCCAAACATCCTCTCTGTCTGTCTGTCTGTCTGTCTGTCTGTCTGTCTGTCTGTCTGTCTGTCTGTCTGTCTCTGTCTGTCTTTATCTCTCTCATGCTCTCTCTGTCTGTCTGTCTCTTTCTCTCTCTCTCTCTTTGTCTTTATCTCTCATGCTGTCTGTCTGTCTGTCTTTATCTCTCCCATGCTCTCTCTGTCTCTTTCTCTCTCTCTCTCTGTCTGTGTCTCTCTCTGTCTGTCTTTATCTCTCTCATGCTCTCTGTCTGTCTCTTTCTCTCTCTCTCTGTCTGTCTGTCTCTCTGTCTGTCTGTCTGTCTGTCTGTCTGTCTGTCTGTCTGTCTGTCTGTCTGTCTGTCTCTTTTGCTCTCTTTCTCTTTGTCTTTCTCTCTCGTTCTCTCTCTCTCGCTCGTTCTCTGTCTGTCTGTGTCTCTTTCTCTTTCTCTCTCTCTGTCTGTCTCTTTCTCTCTCTCTCAGCCTATTTTCTCTCCTTCATCACTAGCTCTCTCAACCTATCTGACAAAAGTTGCACATCCTGCCTTCTCTTCCCCACGTCAGGTGCATTTACCATGGCTTTGAACGCCACGTGTCCATGTTTTATTGATCACTTTGTTGATTGATATGCGATTCCTACACAATACCCGGCGATGGATTCATACATAAGAGATGTGTGTTTTGGTCGGGGAGCAATATGGTAGAAAAAAAAAGTTGGGCTGTGTATCCAGTATTAATTCATTTTTCAATTGAGGGTATGAAGAAGAAAGTTTGCTTTTTGCAGAGAGAGCATAAAGTCTGATAAGTGTTTGATCCTTGCCGAGTTGGTCTGTTGCACATTGACTTGTTTGCCTCGGCCAGCGGGGGTCTGTGATGTTGTTTTTTTTTCCGAGGTGCTGCATGCAACTCTGCTTAGGTTTGAAGGCGTGGAGTATTTGTCAACAAGGCTTCGAGAGTGTTCGAACGGCACCTTTTATTCAACGTGATCTCTCCCCTTCGCTCCTGTTTGCAACCCTCGCCTTTTTGGTGCGGTGAACCTCTGCTCCGAAATGATGAAAATCAACGATTTGCACAGAAGAGAAAAAAAAAACTTGGCAGCTGCATGTTGAATCATCTCAACACCTTTGCTGTCAAAATAATCATGTTCTGTGGCGTCTGGGTAGCGAAGTGGTCTATTCCGTTGCCTACCAACACGGGGATCGCCTGTTCGAATCCCCGTGTTGCCTCTGGCTTGGTCGGGCGTCCCTACAGACACAACCGGCCGTGTCTGTGGGTGGGAAGCAGGATGTGGGTATGTGCCCTGGTTGCTGCACTAGCGCCTCCTCTGGTTGGTCGGGGCGCCTGTTCAGGGGGGAGGGGGAACTGGGGGGAGTACCGTGATCCTCCCGCGCGCTATGTCCCCCTGGCGAAACCCCTCACTGTCAGGTGAAAAGAAGCGGCTGGCGACTCCACATGTATTAGAGGAGGCATGTGGTAGTCTGCAGCCCTCCCCGGATCGGCAGAGGGGGTGGAGCAGCGACCGGGACGGCTCGGAAAATAGGGTAATTGGCCGGATACAATTAGGGAGAAAAAGAAGGGGAAATCCAAAAAAAAAAAAAAAATGCTCTTGGGGATAGATAGCGTCACCTGGCTTTTCGGAAATGTAAATTAGTGAATTTCAAGTAGCATTTTTATTTCATTGTGTGCAGTTTTCAAATCTAAACATACACATATAGTGGTTTGGGGTGAACACATTTGGGCAGAACTCGGAGTGCACTTGCACGTCCAAAGCAAAGCCCAGTTGGCCAGTCTGTACAGTAGGTTAGAACCCCCCCCCTCCAAAAGGGTGGAGCATAAAGCACATACGTGTAACCTCCTGTTGGTGGTTTGTTCTGTGAGGTAAATGAGCTGCAGAGACCTGCACGGCTGCAAATTCACACCCCATATCTTAGTGCCTCTCCAGCAGCGGTGCATCACAAAGGCCTGCACATGCAAGAGGCGTCTCAGCCTGCTATCACCTCTGCACCCTCCTTCACACATCTCTAAGTGTTGTGTGCTGTTTTCTCCTGTCTGTGCAGGGGAAAACATTGCAGCAGTTGTCTGGGATCAAGATTTTGAGGTTGGATTTGTTTTTTTGTTTTTTTGCACAATTCCAACCAACTACTGTTGGAGGCTGTGTCTGAGCTTCGCGGAAAATGTTTATTATTCATTCTTGCTAGTCGGTGCCGGATAGTCAACAAGGCCTTTTCCAGTCGCGCTTTCAGCAAATCAGCTCCCGGCGTATTAATGTTTCCACTTCACGCTTGCTTATTTTTTCTGAGAGCAGCTGTAATCGTTGAGGCTTTTTTTTTTTTTAATTTTTTTTTTTTCTTCGACCGGCGCGCCTCAGCCAAAGCGATGTTCACGGCTACAATGGACAACGCCGCGCCGAGGAATGCGAAGGAGGGGCGGGGAAGGAGAACGAGCGAGAGTTTATTTAAACAAAGTCATTACGTGACGTGCCCTCTCCCTCGCACCCAGCGGATTTATTTGAAATGAAACAGTTTGTGCTGATACCCGCGTTTGCTCCTCAACCCTGCGGTCCAGGGAGCAATAATCTGGCTTCCTGTAGACTAAACATAAAATTAAAAAGCAATCTGGCTGCGCCGTGTGTTTTATAGAAATCTGAAAAAGAAGTCACATCAGCGACTTTTCCCCAGATAAAAGTGCCACGGCTCGCCAAGTGAAAAGGCAGATAAAAAAAATGAATACATCTTTTTTTTTTCCTCTCTCTCTTTCTCCCTTCCTCTTTTTTTTGCTTTTGCATATGTTAGAGCGGCTTGATTAACGACTGCGCCGACCAAAAAAGCTAATTATTTTATTGAGTTGGGGGGGATGAGGTGGGATCCCACCGTGGGGATTTGGCTTTGGCTTTGGCTGCAGAATAGAAAAGGGCCCCGTGTGTGATGTGTGATTTCTCCCTCCTCCCGGTGCCCGTCCCGTGCGGCGACAACGGGATGAGCCCCAGGTATGGGTGGTCTCATCTTCCGTCTATCAATAAGGAGCTTACTCGCCATACTGGAAATGGGAGGGAATACAATACCGTTGCAATTTAATGTTAAGCCCCACAGGTCAATCTCCTGAACCCCCTTTTCAGGCAATTCCTTTTATCGTTCTCTTTTCCCCTTTTTTTTCCCTCGTCGCTCTCTCTCTCTGTCTGTCTTTCTGTCTCTCTCTTTTGCTCTCTCGTTCTCTCTGTACTGAGCTGAAACTTAGATTTAACTTCAGCATTGTGATTTTACGCAGTGCTGTCAGTCTTTTAGGGGGCTGTGCTTAAATCACCGCAGCAGAGGTCACGAGTTCAAATTCACAATACTTGGACTGCCGTCACCAGGTTTTCTTTCAGCTGTCGGGGTGACGTACAGCACGGTACACAAGCCTACCAGTGTTGTGTGTGGACCCCATGTCCGTATTGATGTGTGTGTGTTTGTGTGTGTGTGTGTGTGTTCATGTGGATGCACATATGCACGGATTATGTGTGTGCTAATAGAGCACATGTGTGTGTGTGTGTATGTGCATGTGTGCATGTGCTTGATTGGGCATGTGTTTGTGTACGTGCACAGTCCCTGCACATCTCTGCCTCGGTGCCTCTGTATTGGTAGTATTTGATTGACCCTACAACCCTGTCAACAAGACGTGCTCCCTGGGCTGCGAGCTCTCTCTTTCAAAAAAAGAAAAATGAAGAAGGGAGGAAAAAGACTACCTTTATCGGCTTCTCTGTGTCAAAGCCGAGGTGCGCGGACAACAAATTGGCTCGTCCGTGTCTCCCTCTCAAAATGCTAAGGTTAGGCTTTAATTGTGGCGCCAGGGTTGGAAAGCAGCAGTGTTACGGGCAAAATAACGACACATGTGTCAGCGGACGTGTTGTGAATAGTTCACATAATACCAGTGTATACACAGTGGACACGGAGCCGGCCACCTTTGCTCCTCGCCCCTGTTCTCGCTGAATAAGAATCTGACATAAATTCTGCACATATAAAATTAGTAAATGCCACTGTAGCCATAGCTAAATATCACACGAACCCCTCGGGAAGGAGGGGGGGGGTGGGGGGGATTGCTGGCAAGTTACCTTGGCCTATTTTTTTTGTGCGCAGGGAAGTCCGAAGGGAGGAAGATAGGGGGTTAGACCAAAAGAGAGAGAGAGAGAGAGAGATGAATGACAGGGGGTTCAAAAGAGAGAGAGAGAATCAGGGGCGGTAAAGACGGAGGGGAAACAGCTGTACATCGTCAGTGTGGGTGGGGGGCGAGTTGTGGTGGTCCGTCTGCGCCAGGAGATTGCTTTCATAGATGAGGTATGAAGCTGTTGAGCTCGAGGACCCCCGCCCCCCGCCGCCACCACACCCCCTCCTTCCCCTGCCACTACCTCCCCTTTTTCTTCATATTGAAACTATCATATAAAACAGCGTCATGCCGAAGCCTCTTTCTTCAGCCCCTCATATGGCATCATTAGAGGTTAAGTGCAGTCTAATCTCTCCCCTAATAAAGTTACTTTGAACTGAGGAAAAGGGGCGGAGCGGGGCCAAGGGGTTCTTCTCACAGACTGTTTGGGTAAATTAGCTCGGGCCCCGAGCCGGCGGCGGCAGCAAAGAGGGAGGCCCCGGGCTCAACGCGAACCGTCACTCTGAAGCCCTCCCGTACAAAATAACTGGGAGATATAGTAGTAGAGTCGACGTGATGACGCAGAGTTTCCTGCAGGTTTTGTAGAGGTTCCGGTTTTGTAGTGATCGGGGTGGGTGGGGAGTTGTGTTATTTCACTTATAGGATCCAGGTTTGCTACTGGGCCCGTCCAGTGTACCAGGATTGGTTCCTGTTTTATGTGCAGCCGTTAAAACGTGTCTGGGCGGAGTATTTACGTCATGATTCATGTGGGTCTGGGTGATATTGGCAGACTCTTAGTACCACAGTGTTTCCGCCTGAATACCTTGGTATCGATGATGTGCAGACATTTTGTGGATGACTATTGGTAGTTTCATGAGATATGTACACAAGAACATATTGAGAAGTGGTCATAAGCAATGACGGGACGATGACCAAGCAGGTAAAGACATTTATTATTAATTTCATTCAACTAAAATAGTCTGATAAGTTGGGGCATCCGGGTGGCGTAGCGGTCTATTCCGTTGCCAGCCAACACAGGGATCACTGGTCTGAATCCCCGTGTTACCCCCAGCTCGGTCGAGCGTCCCTACAGACACAATTGGCCGTGTCTGCAGGTGGGAAGCCGGATGTGGGTATGTGTCCTGGTCGCTGCACTAGTACCTCCTCTGGTCGGTCAGGGCACCTGCTCAGGGGGGGAGGGGGAACTGGGGCGAATAGCAGGATCCTCCCACGTGCTACGTCCCCCTGGCGAAACCCCTCACTGTCAGGTGAAAAGAAGCAGCTGGCGAGTCCACATGTATCGTCGGGGCCATGTGGTAGTCTGCAGCCCTCCCTGGATCGGCAGAGGGGGTGGAGCAGCGACCGGGACGGCTCGGAAGAGTGGGGTAATTGGCCAAGTACAATTTGGGAGAAGATGGGCGGGGGGGGGGGGAGAAACAGTCTGATAAGTTCAGAAAATTGCGTTTTCTGAATATTTAAGTCATATCAAGATAAGCATGATCCAAGCTTATATCTAGTCTCAAGTCACGATGTCAGTATTATATCGACATATTTTCCAGCTCTAGATATACAACAGTTGTGTCTAAGCAGCTTAATAAAATGAGGGCCACACTGCTGTACAGTATTGGTGCAAGATATTTCTTGGAGAGGATGTCCTGACTCCGTACCCCGAAAAACGGTGTATCTGATCAAGTGTGACAGTGTTAAAATCACACAGAAACATCTCATCATCTTGTCTCAAGAGTCATTTATTCATCAAGACTGTGACTAAGAAGATTACCATGAATTAAGAATATGTGTCTTGTTTTAATAAGAACGGCACGGTGGCCCAGTGTTCAGCACTGTTGCCTCACAGCAAGAAGGTCCTGGGTTTGAACCCCAGGCTGTCCCAGGTCCTTTCTGTGTGGCGTTTGCATGTTCTCCCTGAGTTTTCGAGGGTTTCCTCCGGGTGCTCCGGTTTCCTCCCACCATCAAAAAGACATGCAGGTGCTGCAGCTGCCCACTGCTCCTATACAATAGGATGGGTTAAATGCAGAGAACAAATTCATCATGACCTGTACAATGACCAAATAAAGTGGCTATCTTTATTTCTTCTTTCTTTCTCCTCTTAATAAACCTTACCTAGTCGAAGTATCTCTCTGGCAGATTATTTTGCTTGTTTTGTGAAAATGCTAGACGGGGCAAGATGGAAGGGAGGACAGCGGATTGGTGGGGATGCAAGGAGTAGAGGTGACGAAGGTGGATGAATTTAAATACTTGGGTTCAGCTGTTCAAAGTAATGGGGAGTGCAGAAGAGAGGTGAAGAAGAGAGTGCAGGCAGGGTGGAGTAGGTGGAGAAGAGTGCCAGGAGTGATTTGTGACAGAAGGGTACCAGCAAGAGTTAAAGGGAAGGTTTACAAGATGGTTGTGAGACCAGCTATATGTTGTACGGTTTGGAGACGGTGGCACTGACGAAAAGACAGGAGGCAGAGCTGGAGGTGGCAGAGTTGAAGATGTTAAGATTTTCATTGGGAGTGATGAAGAAGGACAGGATTAGGAACGAGTATATTAGAGGGACAACTCAGGTTAGACGGTTTGGCGACAAAGCAAAAGAGGCAAGATTGAGACGGCTTGGACATGTGTGGAGGAGAGATGCTGGGTATATTGGGAGAAGGATGCTGAAGATGGAGCTGCCAGGGAAGAGGAAAAGAGGAAGACCAAAGAGGAGGTTTATGGACGTGGTGAGGGAAGACATGCAGGTGGCTGGTGTGACAGAGGAAGATGCAGAGGACAGGAAGAAAGGAAAACGGATCATTCATTGTGGCGACCCCTAATGGGAGCAGCCGGAAGTAGTAGTAGTAGTAGTAGTAGTAGTAGTTTTGCGGAAATGCTAAGTTTTATCTCAGTTTTGACATGGCATGTTTTCTGTGATCTCCTGTTCCTCTCACATTAACCCCGTCCCATCTTTATTCCAACTCTCCTTCATTCTCGTTCACTCGGTCCTGCATTAATACTTTCTCCAGCTATCTCCTACCCCTCTGCCCCATGATTCTTTTCAGTCGACCCATTTCAAACTCAAACTCAAAAAATAAAATGATTAAAACGGAGTTGATGAAAATGGAATTGGAATTTTTAAATTTGCTCTTAAAATCTAAATTGATTTTGAAACAACAGCCGTGAAACACGATCTTTTGTTTTGTTGCTGATGTGGTACTTCTGGCGGATGTGGTTTGTGATTGACACCTTGGCAATTGTACACGTTAAATGTTAAATGGTCACACCAGCTCATGTGTAAACATGCAGATGAGATGAACGATAAGGGTTTTTGTCATATCAAGCCTGTTCTGATCAGTTAGTTGGTTTATGTTGTGGATTCAGGTGTGTTTTCATCACACAATTAGATTGTAAAGTGCGCAATCCTTAATTCAGATGTAAACAAGAGGGTCGTCCCGCTACCAAAATACAGAAGTCAGGATTGAAAGCTGCTGTCACTCTCAATTTGATTGACAGGTCTCTCAATGCAAGGACTAACACGAAAGAACAACGAAACCTGACCTGCTTTCTGATGGTGTAAAAGGTTTGTTGAGGTCTGTAAATATCGGGGCGGCACGGTGGTGCAGCAGTTAGCGCGGTCGCCTCACAGCAAGAAAGTATCTTGAGGGTTGTCCCAGGTCGTCCTCTGTGTGGAGTTTGGATGTTCTCCCTGTCTGCGTGGGTTTCCTCTGGGGCTCCGGTTTCCTCCCGCAGTTCAAAGACATGTAGGTCAGGTGAGCCGGCTGTACTAAATTGTCCCTAGGTGTGTGTGTGTGTGTGTGTGTGTGTGTGTGTGTGTGTGTGTGTGTGTGTGTGTGTGTGTGTGTGTGTGTGTGTGTGTCGGCCCTTTGATGGTCTGGTGGCCTGCTCAGGGTGTCTCCCCGCCTGCCGCCCAGTGACTGCTGGGATAGGCTCCAGCATCCCCGCGACCCTGAGAGCAGGATAAGCAGTTTGGATAATGGATGGAGGGATGTAAACTTTGCAGTAAAATAGCGCCATGTTCTCATAATGACCAGCTGAGAAATACACAAATTTCGTCAGTAACTCAAACTCTTCCATTATGCATGTGAATATACCCCGGCGTTATATGGTCAAATAAATCCCATTGGTTCTATATTCAATTACACTTTCACCAACTCGGTTTTAATCATTTAATTTAATGTTTGTGATCTTCAGCCCCCGTACTCTCCACCCCTCCTCTTACCCCGCTGCCTCCATCTCTGTGTCTCTGTGCCCGCCTGTTGCTTCCTCCGCTGCAGCCTGGCAGAGTGCCAGTGCTGGGCAGGCGCGACCCCTCCTCATTAATTTACCAACAGATTGCTGTGGGCCGCTCACAGTTCACCGTCAGCGTGTTTACAACAGTTTAGCGGCAAACTGACAGCCATTAAAGCCTTAATGTGGCGCAGTGTGTTGACGGGGGCCCCGTTTCGTTTCGTCTGGCACGGACGATGATACAGCAGCCAACGCCGCCTGTGTTGCTGGCATTTCTCTTTAATAAGCCATCCTGGGCCTCTGCCAACATCGCCAGCCACACTGCAAAAGGGCTAATGCTCTGACACACACGAGTTTGTGAATAAACAAACAAGCACACGCAAAGACACACACCTACACCTACACACACACACACACACACGAGGCATTCAATTAACTGACACCATTTTGGCTCGTGTGCTTAGACATATGTATTTATACACACGTGCATTTCCCCCTCCTTTTTCCTCCCCAGTTGTACTTGGCCAATTACCCTATTTTCCGAGCCGTCTTGGTCGCTGCTCCACCCCCTGTGCCGAGCCGGGGAGGGCTGCAGACTACCACATGCCTCCTCTGATACATATGGAGTCGCCAGCCGCTTCTTTTCACCTGACAGTGAGGAGTTCCACCAGGGGGATGTAGCACGTGGGAGGATCACACTATCCCCCCCCCCCCCAAACAAGCGCCCTGACCAATCAGAGGAGGTGCTAGTGCGGCGACCAGGACACATGCCCACATCTGGCTTCCCACCCGCAGACACAGCCAGTTCATGATCATGCTAGAGGTAACACGGGGATTCGAACTGGAGATCCTCATGTTGGTAGGCAACGGACTAGACCACTACACACATGCATTTTAATGTCGCTCTGTGCAGTTGATGTGAGTCACCCAAAAGCTTTATGACATAGATTTGGTGGTAAATTTAAAAACGTGCCCAAATAGGGAACCTATTCCATACATATACGTATACATGTGTATATATACACATATACATATGAGAGTATGTGATATAAGTATATATGTATGCATATCACATATACCATATGACTAAAGCAGTGTTGCTAATTCAGTTTGCTTCAAACCGTTATCTTGCAGATATGTTTTATAGACAGACTTGTTATGTGTAAAATATCCCTAAAAAAATCCTTTATCTTCCCATGACCACTAAAAACTGTGTAGTGCAGCTTTATTTGATTTTGACCTTTTTTTTTCTCCTCCCCTGTATTTTCAGCAGTCTCTTTCATCAACACACACAAACACAAACACAGTTCACTGTATGGACCGATATGGTTGGCACAGCTAACCCGGCACGGCACAGCTCGGTATGGTTGTGATTTGCAGAGTAAATGTTATTGCAATCGCATGCGTCCACGCCATATGTTTTTGTGTCTTTTGTTTTTCGTCGGGGGGGAAAATTCGCTGGAAGGAGGAGGAGGGGGGGTGGGTGTTCTTTCTCCAAACGGATCATGTTAAATTACTCAAAACCGTTTAACGTCCAACACACAAAAGGGCGTTTCGGGGCCATATGGAACCCTTTATGTAATGTTTTCCTTGTTGATATACAGAATCTATAACAAATGATAATGACTCGCAGCTGTTGAACGGATGAGGCGGTGGTGTCAAAGGTTGGCTTGATGGCTTCAGCATGAGCGCTGCCTCGTACCCGACGCAAATCTCAATCCCCCGTCTGCAGAATGGCTATCAGGATTTAGCCTTCATGACTGATTTATCCTCTGCAGCCAGGTTGAACCGGCAGATGGATCAAGGGGGGACGTCCTGAAAATTACGAAAAAGTATTGAGAAATCGCCCTTTTCTCAAAAGCATTAAAAACAAGGGAGATTTAAGCTTGGATGCTTTAGGGAGCTTGTGTAGTTAAAACAGTCCCCTGTGCCTTTTTTCTTTTTTTTTTTAGCCTCGCGGCTCAAGTCGATAAGGGGAGGCGGACAGTTTTGCCGCCGTGAATATGGGGATGAAGTGTGTAATTTGTAGAACCCGGCGAACTGGATGTTAAGAACATGTGCGTCTGATTGAGAGCTTGCTTTGTGTTTCACCTCTTCCTAACAGTGTTGTTGGAGGATCGGGTTCCTTTTAACTCGGCGTAGCATGTTTCTTCCTGTCATCAACTTAACGTGATGTACAGTATCAAGGCAAAACGTGAGAGCGATAGAGAGAGAGAAAATACTGACTTTTGAAATGTCCTGGGCCTTGATTGTACCTACCAATGTGTGACAGAATGAAATCAAAACATTCATGGGGAATCACTAATAGCCGTGTGGAAGAGAAAACAACCGGTAACCCAATAGTCACTATGTATGTGTGTATAGATATGAAAAAAAAAACACACACACACACCTCGGTGTTTCCATCCACAACTGGGATTGATACAGATGTTCATGATGTGACAGCCCCCCCCCAATGCTCTCCTCTTGTCACCTCTCAGAAGTCGAGATGGGTTGGATGGAAAAGAAGGATGAAGAGGAGGAGGCGCCAGTATACCACCTCCGTCAATCACTCCCCAGCCAAATCACTCCTGAAAGGGACACAAGCAGCACTGAGAGGCCCTTTGATAGTGAGTAAAGACCGAAAAACAGAAAGGAGACTGAGGCGGGAGTAAATCTCCTACGCCGCTCAGGGTTGAGGGGTTGGAAAGGGGGAGGCGGGAAATCCTGACAGCACTTCCCTCGTGGCGTACTGAAGCTTATCCTCGGAGGTAGCGATACGCTGATGCTGACCACCAAAAAAAAAAAAAGAAAAAATCCTGACGAAACAGTGACAAATTGCGCTATGCAGCCTAAATGACTGTTTTTTTTTTCTTCTTTTTTGTGTTTTTGAGAGTGCCCAATTTGTCGGCTTCAATAAAGGCCATCGGCGCTCAACAGTCTGGGCCCGCGGCCCGATGGCTTCCCTGAGCTGAGCTGATTTGGCGTAATTTCTGGCAGCTGTCGGGGGGTCCGCAGGAATCGAGTTGACTTTCGAGAGCCGTGCCAAGTTTCTGTACCCCTGTATGTATAAAAGGACGAGGGGGGTTCGCGAAAGCGTGACTGCCTAGCGATGGCATGGCGTCCAAAGGGAATCGGTCCGGTGCTCCTTTTGACGCCCCCGGGCCCCACGTGTACAAGGTGGTAGCAGGGTCAGGCCACCGATGGAGTAGTGCAGGGTTGGAGGTTAGTTTGGGGTGGGAGGCAGTTGGGGGGGGACATGATGCAATGGTTGAAAGGACCCCAAAGAGGCTCGGGGGGGTTAAGTTAATAGAGCGTCTGGAACATTTCTTTCCCCCTATAGGCCGACTTAGAGACCTACTGTACACTTTGACAAGGTACTGATGTGGTTGCGGTGCACGTTGAGGGAAATGAAAGGCCCTTTGTAGGATGATTGGTGAGCAGGATCCAGTGGACGATATTTAGCTTACAGTGATCATGGTTGTACTGATCAACCGCTCATACCAATCAAAATTTGCCAAATGCAATCATTTCTGTGCTATATATTCTGGTTCTTGTGATAAAGAAGTCCACTTAATGTAATCATTTTGGGTCTTAAATAAAAAACTATTTCCAAACCAAGATAATTCAGGATATCTAACGTTAAAATGCGTTGTCATTTTTTCCCCACTTAATCCCATGATACTGAATGACGCCACGTCTGCTCCGACAATCCACCTCCGAAATCGCCAGATTGCCTAAATAGGCGATAGTGTGGAAAAATATCTTTCATTCATTTAAAATCCAGTGGAACAGAAAGAGTTTTCTGTTTCATTACACTATATTCATTTATTAAGTGTACACGTGCTTCTGGAACGCCACCTTGCCGCGGTGAAGAAGCTTGTGTGTACCATTGATCCCAAGAGCTATGCTGTCCAGAGCTTGGCTCCTGGTACGGTCACCCAAGGCAGATAGGTCAAGGAGGGGGGTCCAGACGAAGTGTGATCCAACAAAGACCTCAACGGCGGAACTGGCGGAAGATGCCTCCAGGTCACAACGGCAGTGAAGGCGGATGAAGGCTGCAACAGAGGGTGGTCCCCAATCGTCTTGGTTCTCCGTGCCATTGGACTCTGTCCACCCCCTGCCAAGGACCCTGTGGAGGCTGCAGGTGCATCAGCCACTGCACGGAAAAAGCTGTCATGCGCAGGCGTTGTCCCACTATGCGTCTCCAGGATCGGCCTCTACACCCAGCTGAGGACCCAGAGGGAGGACGGTCGTACTGGACCCCGAGTGACCGCCGATGATGATACACGTGTTATTTAGTCATCCAAGAAAACAAAGCACCTTGGCTTCAAGTTATTGACCACATCTACAGCGATCATGTCAGCTTGGGTTGATGTGATGACCACTGTGGTTAGTTTAAATGTGTTTGGGTGTGTGTGTGTGTTTGAGTGTGTATCTCTGTGCGTGTGTGTGTGTGTATGTGAATGTGGGAATTGCAGTGTACCGCACGTAAGGCATGTAACAGCGTTGTAAGCCCCTACACCCCTGCTAGCTCTCCACCCTTGGGTTTACCTGGACTTCAGTCTTCCATCAGCGTTTATCCAGCCATTAGAGGTCTTTGTTTGTTTGATTCCGTCCATCAATAAAACGACAATCCCAGACCAAACAGGCTTCCTTCCGGGTCTCAGGCCTGGGATAAACACGTTGCGAGAGGGTTGTTTTTATAGGCCCCATTTATTTATTTATTTATTGCCCCTGACAACAAGCCTCCCAGAAAAGCCCCCAACGTGTCAACGCGCCCAAACGCCACGCCGCCGCGCCCCTCCGAAGGGACTGGTTGGAGGAGTTATCCCTGACAGCTGCCGCGGAGGCGCTGCGATAGGCCTGCCATGTTGTTGGCGCCGCCGTCTTTTGAAAGGAAATATTTGTCCTATTGATTTCTTTTTGATTAAAATCCAGGCAGCAGGCGGATGGCTTGTCACCGCAGAGATCTCCGCGCTTCCCCGCCTCTTCCGCGAGGGATGCGTGTCACGTGGATTAGTGTTTCAGAGCCTGGTAATGCGTTCATGGCGGGACGGGGCTGCTGCGAAAATGGAGTCGTCTTGTCGAGGCGTCCCGAAGAAAGAACCGCAACAACCGCGCCGCTCTTGATGCCGCACGTCTTGCGCGATTGTTTGTAAACCGGGCACGGTGAACTGGCGGGGGGGCGTGCTAAATTATACAAGGAATTACACAGCAAACTCTTTTCTTCCGTGTCGGGAGAGCGGATTTGAATATCTATTATTCACACAAACAGCTTGTTCGCTCCAGAGTAAGCAGTTTGTTTACTAAACACGCCGTTGCATAATTCATGGCCGCCGCTGTTGTTTGTTCACGTAAGTCGAGCGTTGCAAAATGTTGTTGTGTCGGGCGCGTCCCTGCACATTAAAAATAGACCAGCGAAAGCCGCCGCCGCTCGCCAATCACTTATTCAGTCTTGCACAGTCGCGCACATTAATATTGCAGATTGCACATCGACACGCCAAGGGCTTTGGGCGCGTGTGTGTGCGCGCACGTCTATCTGTTTTTCTTCCTTGTTTGCTAAGGCACCTTGTCTCACAAAGCAGCGGTTTCTCTCCTCTCGTCATCTTTACACCCCCCCCCACACCAAAATTAATCCTCATTATAAACGTCTGCTATGCCTGCAGCTCGGGCCAGGTGAGAGATTGTCTTCTCTTCCCGCCTTCAGGGCATCTCAAGCTCCATTTAATCCAAATGCCAATTTGGAGCACGCAAATAGGAAGAGGTTGGAGCCGATTGCCTGGTTTTGCTAGCTTGTTTGGGCGTTTTGTGCACAACGCATTGTTGTGTGTATGTGTGTGTGTGTGTGTGTGTGTGTGTGTGTGTGTGTGTGTGTGTGTCCATGTCCATGTGGTGCAGCGTCTTAGTTTTCCGATTGTGTGTGGGCGTGTGTGATTGTGTGTGATTGTGTGTGCATGCGTGTGTTATGGTTCTGTATGAAGGTATATACACCGGGCTCTCTCAGCTTGGTGCGTCTATAATTGGAGAGCAGGGAGCATCCAGAGGTGTGGGGTTGTCAGTCACTGTTTAGGTTGCCCCGGGGCCCCTGGCACTCCTGTGGGTATCAAAGTGCCGCTAATTAAATGTGGGCCCCGCCATACGGCCCTCCACATCACGGGGTCGACAGAGAGCCCCCGCGCCTCCGTCCTCTCTGCGCCTTTGAGAATGCACCGCCCACACTAATTACCTATTGTCCAATTAACTTGCTCGTTCTCGAAACTGCAATAAATTCAGTGCCCGCGCGCGCGCGCGCACACACACACACACACACACACACACACACACTTCATCCCTTTCCTCTCAACCAACCCTTATCCCCATCACTATACACCCCCCCCCATCTCCCCTATTTTTATTATTTTATTTTTTCCCTACCCGCCCTGTCTTTGGCCGGCCGGCCTAATTAATCTCATGGAAATCTCCTCCAGCCAGATACCGACCCAAGGTTGGCCGCCAATGTTTGTAATTTGATTTGGGGGGGATGATAAAAGTGGAAGCCGGGCTCAGGGCTGGTGAAGGAACAGTGTCATTTCTCTGTCCTCTCGCCCCCCCCCACCCCCACCCCCCCACACACACACACACACACCCTTCCGACACACGGGAGACGTGCGGGGGCTATCAATCTTTCCCACGTGCCCGGCAAACTGATATCCCAGAAAATTAACTTCAATTAATAACAGAAATCCCCTGACGCGGCCGCGGAGGCAAGTCGCCGCTTTGAAGGAGAACCTTCAAAGATGTCTCCCTGCGAGTCTTTTCATAGGCCGGCCGACGAGGGGTTTTCTTTTTCATTATCGTCATTTAAACACTCACTCCTACCCCCCCCCCCAACCCGGTTAGGTTTTTTTTTATCAATTGCACTGGACATTTGAATACAACCCCCTGTCGCCGAAAAATCGATTAGACTCCCAGCGGGTAGAAATGCGACAACAAAATGGCTGCTCATTATGAGACAGTACAACCCTGCATCTGGCTTTGTCTGCTCAATGAGCCCCCCCCCCCCAGCCCCAACCCCACCCCTGTTCCAACAAGACCTTAAAGGCATGACATGAATGATTGGCAAGGAAAGCCTGTCGTCGCTGAGGAAGACGGGGAGGTTGAAAGTCACCACCGGGTGAGAAGACTGGGCGAGCTGTAAGGCGAAGTGATAATACACTGTCAAGGTTGTGTAAGCGAAGAGTAGGCGAGTGTTCCTCTCATCAGTGCTCAGATCCGACTCGGAGGAGGAGGAGGACGTTTCAGGGATGACAGACTTTTTCGCTGATGCCGTCGGCCATATTAAGCAAAAGAGCACCCCGGTTCTCGCCTGCCCGGCCTCCTTTCTGCTGGATTCGGTACGGGGTTCCCTCTACGTAGCTTACCAGCATGAGGGATGGGTGCAGCATACGAGCCCATGTACAGGTCAACAAAAGGAACAAATGGATCTTATACTGTGTTTGCTGTGATTGTCTGTCTGTCTGTCTTGCACTGTTTGGCGAAGCCGCGGCCCTTATTTCATTTTTAACATGTGCCTGCACATTGTTTTTAATGACAGTAAACTGAATTGAATTGATTGAATAAATTTAAAATCATAGCTCATTTCTATTGTATGCTCATGCATATAAGTTGTTATATCTAATATTAATTTAAGTGTTCATATTGCTGTAAAGGCACAGTGGTTAGCGCGGTCGCCTCACAGCAAGAAGGTCCTGGGTTCGAGCCCCGGGGTAGTCCAGCCTTGGTGGGTCGTCTTGGGTCGTCCTCTATGTGGAGTTTGCATGTTCTCCCCATGTCTGCGTGGGTTTCCTGTGGGGGCTCCGGTTTCCTCCCACAGTCCAAAGACACGTAGGTCAGGTGAATCGGCCGTACTAAATTGTCCCTAGGTGTGAATGTGTGTGTGTGTCGGCCCTGTGATGGACTGGCGGCCTGTCCAGGGTGTCTCCCCCCCTGCCGCCCAATGGCTGCTGGGATAGGCTCCAGCATCCCCGCGACCCTGTGTAGGATAAGTGGTTTGGATAAAGGATGGATGTTGCTGTAAACTGAAAATTAATCCCTGTAAACAAGCAATAGATGAATAAATATACACATCTGATTCCTCATGTGCACTCATCTCTAGTTTTTTTAAGCTGTTTAGAATAAAGAAAATAGAGAAATGCATCTCTCACAGGAGCCTTAGATACCTCCTCGCCCTCAAAAACAAGCCTCTCCTTGGCCCCGTGTCCTCATGTGCCCCCTTTTACCTCCCCCGCAGCCGAGGCAGCTCCACTTTAAGTGGCACAAATACAACAAATACACCATGCTTATCGAGTCACACTCGCCTGCCGCCGCACAATGAAACACAATCCTGTTTTCCTCACCCTGTCTTCTGGAGTGTTAGTCTGCCATGGCGGTCACGTCCGGGGGGAGAGAGCTCGCCGCTTATTTATTTGTGGCTGTTTCCTCGCCTGTCAGGATAAAGAGGGCAACACGGAGGCAGTCTGAGAACATAATTTCACTCTGAGTGCCTTAGCCTGAAGCATCGAGTGCGCACACGCATGCTCAGATGCACACACGCACAAAGCAACACACACAAATATACACACATACATACACATACTGTAAAGAAAAGAACACAGATATACACGTGTGCACACACACACCGATACACAAACACACACATACACACATACTGTAAAGAACACAAATACACAACACACACACAGATACACAAACACACACACAGAAACACATGCTTGCACACAACCGCACTTACGCGTGTGAACGCGTGCACTCGCTTACACTCACGCAGAGAGAGCTGCTGTTGACCTGCTGAATAATTCTTCTGGCAAAGCTGTGAATTGTGTGTGTTTGTGTCTGCGAGTGTAATCATGCATGCATGTGCACATGTGTGTGTGTGTGCGTGCTCGTCTGTGCTTGCAGATGTTTGTTGTGTGTGTGTGTGTGCTTCTCAATGTCACCGGTTTGCAGCTTAGCTCCCCCACTGACTCCTGTTAAGGGCTAAAGGGATCCATGTCAACAACAAGCAATAAAGAAGATGCCTCAGCAAGGGAGACATGCAAGAGGGAGAAGACACACACACACACACACACACACACACACACACACACACACACACACACACACACACACACAATACACAGTGAAACACGCAAACACCACACCACAGGCATACAAACACACGTGTACACACACAACAGACTGGGCTCGTCTCAAATAAAATATAGATAGAGGTGAGAGCATTTGAAGGGTCTATTAGCGCTGGCTGGCGAGGAGCGATAGGGGTGGGATCAGTGTCACAACTCCACTCAGCTGGCCTCGGCCGCGCCGCATGCTGCAGGGGCTTGGAGAGCTGCCAGCCGCCTGTTTACAAGCCAGACATGTGTTTGATACTGCGCTGCTACCACTTGATAGCAGCCAAATCCCCTCCCGATGAAAAAAAAAATAAACCAGAAGCCTTCCTCTGAAGTGGAATAGGCCAGCACAGAGCAGCTCGGCTCAGTTCAGCAAGGCTGCCGCCAGCTTGATGCTGAGTCAGTCTGTTTAACTGGCTCGATGCTGGGCTCTTTGGCTGACTGGCTCGCTGATTTCATGTTTTGCTGAGTATTTGGATTGGTGAATGGTTTTCTGTTTTGGCTGACGTGACTATGGGGATAGCTTGCTGGCTAAATGTGCCAATTAGCAGGCTGTGTCATTGATCGGCTGGATAACCGACTGGTAAATGGATTGGCTGGTTAAAAGCTGTGCTGATTGGCTGATTAACCTCACAGCTGGCAGATCCGCTGTAACAGAAGTTGTCAACGCAAAGTGAAGCCAGATACCTCAGCCCTCCATGTCCCCTCTTGAGAAACAGCTTAACACAGTAACATCTGGGGGGGGGGGGTGGCACGGTGGCCCAGAGGTTAGGACCCGAACCTCACAGCAAGAAGGCCCTGGGTTCAAACCCCAGGCCGTCCCAGGTCCTTTCTGTGTGGAGTTTGCATGTTCTACCCCGTGTCTGCATGGGTTTCCTCCC
>NC_079213.1:18077991-18080491 GCF_029633865.1 Lampris incognitus | reverse complement strand
TCGGTGTCAATAGATTCTCGATGATACCCAACCATAGGAAGTAGAGAGAGAGAAGAGGGGAAGAAGAGAACATGAGAAAAAAGGAGAGGAAGGGAATGGAGAGATGAGAGGACAGGATGTTCTGCCTCTTCTGTCTCTTCACCCACCCACTCCCTATCACACACACACACATACACACACACACACACCCCTCCAAGGGAAAGAAACTCAGACGGCGACTCCATCCGATCAAATCGCGTCATGGCGAGGAATGTTCCCGTGCCCTCCTCAGCATATATTTTGTAATTAATTATGGCCGCTCAACCGTTGAGCTAATATGTTACATCTGAAATGGACACGTGCACACGTCCATAGACACATGGGCCAACCCAGGCAGGCACCCCCAGCTCGCACGTACGCGCACAGTGCACACGGAGAAAAGCTCTAACGTGCGTGCACGTGGAGGAGTTATCTGCCGTCGGGATCGATTTCAAGGGTGTGACAACGAAGCCGCCATTCGAAACATGGACAGAGTCACCGTCAGCATTCAGGGTGGCACCACCACTGCGAATATACAGACACATCTCACTTAGTTGCTTCTGCTTTGTTTTGTTCATGCACTCGGTGAAAACCCAGATGCAAAGTGATAAAATACTGGAGTGAAAACACTGGGATGAACAAAGGAAAGAAGAAACAACAAATTAAAATTCCTGCAGGTGAGAAAATATGAAAAAAACCAAAAAGAATCAATATGACGGCCTTTGTAAAAACGTCTAACCTGGAAAGAAGCATAAATAAATCACGATGACTAGCAGTGAATGGTGGGCGTAGCGTGATGGCGTAAGTTGGTCGGAAGGCTGCCCTTCAACCAGAAGACCCGCGTTCAAGGACCTGCGCCGCCAAACAATTACCCAGCCAAAGTGTCCTTGAGCAAGACACGGGTTACCCACCAGCTCCAGGGATGATGTTCTATAGCTGACCCAGTGCTCCACCCTCCCCATCAAAGCCATACGTTGCATTAATCAACTTATCAAGGATACGTCATGGCTACACCCATCGCTCGTACCGTACTGTCAACAGACTTGGCGCCGCAGTGTGCTGCGCTGCGAAGGCTTGGTCAGAGCCCCGCTTGCAGAGCTCCCCGCCGGGAAATGCAATCTCCCGTATCACGCGCTGTTTCTCTCTAGGATTAGACACAGATCTCCCTTGGCGTTACACTCATACCCTCTCTCTAGATTAAAGTTTGAGGGTGAAGTGCGGTGCATTATTCCAAGTGTCAAAGTGTCTCCCTCTCCACCTCTTTAGCGAGTGACCAAGGCTGACCAGAGGTGCTGGGTTAAGTTATGTTAATGTATGCATAGAGAGAGCATGCAAAGGCGATTGGAGAGATAATGCGTTTCAAAGTCCACATGGCTGGAAGGCTGAGTGGCATGCAGGCTGGCGGCTGGCTTGGCACCAGGCGTCTTCGGGGTTGTGAGCCAGGTTGGGCTCGCCGATGATGCTCTAAGAGGGCCAGAGGGGCTGCATAGATGAAGGAAGGGAGCGGGAGAGCATGCCCGGAGGTGCTCTGTGAAATTAAGAATGATTAAGACCAGGAGCAGTGCTGTGGAGCAAGGCCGAGGCAATGAGGCTTGCTTAATGAACTTAGCCAATGGGAATAGGAGCACGGTGGAGATAGGGCGAAATAGATGCACACACTCACAGACACACACAGATATACACAGTCAGAGACACATATACATTTACATTGCACACAGAGACAGACTCGTGTTTGCAAGTTGAACAAACATGGATTTCCTTCAGCAGTGTCCAGAGTGAAGGTGTCGGAGGGGTCGGGACCGAGTGTGTCGCCATTTAACCGACTCGGTCGGAAAAAGTTTCACGGAGCGTTTACATTTCCTAAAGGCTTTAACAGATAAACGTTCTACTTTAGACTAAACATACAAAGGTCCCGGTCTAAATTAGCATTTGAGGGGCGTCCGGGTGGCGTGATGGTCTATTCCATTGCCTACCAACACTGGGATCACCGGTTCGAATCCCCGTGTTACCTCTGGCTTGGACAGGCGTCCCTACAGACGCAATTGGCCGTGTCTGCGGGTCAGAAGCCAGATGTGGGTATGTGTCCTGGTTGCTGCACCAGCGCCTCCTCTGGTCGGTCGGGGCGTGTGTTCAGGGGGGAGGGGGAACTGGGGGGAATAGCGTGATCCTCCCACGCGTTACGTCCCCCTGGTGAAACTCCTCACTGTCAGGTGAAAAGAAGCAGCTGGCGACCCCACATGTATCGGAGGAGGCATGTGGTAGTCTGCAGCCCTCCCGGGATCGGCAGAGGGGGCGGAGCAGCGACCGGGATGCCTCGGAAGAGTGGCGTAACTGGCCGGGTACAATTGGGGAGAAAAAGGGCGGGGTGGGGGGGGGATTAGCGTTTGAAATTTATGTTTTCCAGAATGCATTAGACATTTTGCATGGATTTGTATTATTATTTTTTTCTTGATGCACACTTTCCACTCAGATGCCGTCCGTC
>NC_079213.1:18059043-18077791 GCF_029633865.1 Lampris incognitus | reverse complement strand
TGTTGGCTAAATATCTTCCTGGCGAATCTACCGTCCCGGCTGAAATGATGATTTCGATATAAGTTGAGCTGATTTGCCTAAGCTACCAAGTAATTAACTGAACCTAATCATTTCATTTCAATTCATTTCCATCACCTGTATGCCCCCCCACACCCACCACACAGCCTTCCTTATCCCCTTTTGTAATGTCTGCATCTGCTTTAAACTCACCGTTGTCTGGATGTGATGAAGTGAGAGCGACACAGGGGTGTCTGAACTCTGCTACAACACTGACCTCTAGTGGCCCTTCAGCATGGCTCTGGATGCTCTCTGAGTTTTTTTTTTTTTTTTTTAAATGACATCTTAGGGGGCTTATTGGTAGTCCTATCTGAGGTAATGAATCCGCTTTGGACAAACTGGCAGGTTGGAAGGTTTAGCCCCTAAACGCCCGGAGCAGGGATTGCCCAGGATAGGGCAGAGGTAGATTAGGAGTCAGTGTAATGAGAGGCAAAGTGCCTCTTTAGCTCTCCCCCTTTTTTTTTCTTTTTTTTCTCTCTTTTTTTTTTTTTTGTCTAACGCCCCCCCACCCGCATCTCTCAACCCTAGAAGAGAGAGAGACTTCTTTGGCCAGGGCAGCCAGTGGGCAGCTACATGGGCAATGGTTTTATTTTTCATCATCCTTCTCTCGTTTGGCCTCTACCTGTCTTGTCTCTCTCTCTCTCTAGTCCTCTCTCTTTCTACTCTTTTTTTTTTCATGCATTCTCTCTCTCCTCTGCAGTGGATGCCGACAGTCACACACGCCAAGCGCCCTCACGTCCTCAACAGGGGATCGTCAGATCTTCTGGTCTATGGAAAAATACAGGCGCTCGCCAGCCACACCAGCATGTTGCACACAGGGGTAATAGGCATAATAGGGTCAGGTCTGCATTTAATAAACAATTACCCATCTATAATAGATGAGTCCGGCTCCTAAGGCCCAGCGCCTGGCCTGGGTGGGAGAGAGGGTTGAGGAGTGCACAGAGAGAGAGAGAGAGAGACAGAGAGAGAGAGAGAGAGAGAGAGAGAGAAAATGAATGAATAATGCAGACAAGATGCCCATCGGAGCACCCAAACGTGGGGGCCCACGCAGCGCCAATTATCTTACTCTGGTAATGATGATCATCGCAACACAATCCCCAATGCACCCACCTCGTTCCCCTCCCCGCCACCATGCACCCTCCACCCTTAAACTGTGACATTTACCCTGCAGTCCCCTCACCTCACTGCACACAGCAGAAGTGAGAGGCCATAAACATGGCGCATATGAAACACAGACGCACAGACACACACATAACGAGCACGGCCATTAGCTCTGTTTTCTCCTTTATTTAGATACCATCTGTTTTGACTGTCACACTTTTTCTGTTATTTTCTTTTTACTGGTTTATTTTTCTTCTTGCGGGGGCGGGGGGTATTTTGGAGGGTGGTTATTGGGTTTTCCCAGTGATTGTTGCAAGGGCAGGGGGGCGTGGGGGGTGGTGCTGTACAAGAGTAGCGGCCATCGCTCCTGCTTTAAATTACAAATCAATCACGGGCTTCTCTTCAATGCCTTTCATTCATTCTGCCCAAAGTCAGCCAGATTACACAAGGTTAAGGTGAACGTGTGTGTGTGTGTGTGTGTGTGTGCAGGTGTGTATCCGTTGGTTGGCATGTATGTGCATGTGCGTGTCTGCCCCGTGGTGCAGAAAGACCTCAGGGGAGCGCCGTTCATTGGATTAGCATGGCGCTGTGACAGAGGCACGACGGGCCGGCCAAATGGTCCCCTCTATCCTCTCTGTTGGAATTAGACCGTCTAAGATATGGAGAAGACACGGAGGGAGCGAGGGAGGAGTATTTTGGCCCCCAGGATCGGGGGGGGGGGGGGCTTGTGGGAATATGGCGGCTATGTCTGTCCGTGAGTTGGACAGGGCCTCGGTGGACTGCTGTGGGGCTCAGAGAAATATATGCAGCCATTTTGGCTCCCTCAGGGCCGAGGATATGTCCCTCCACGGACACCGTTACAACAACTGTGAGGTTTCTTTTGATGACGAAAAAAGCGCCGTGTGCTCGGCTCCGCTCATCTCCTATACTCGTTTACTCATTTACGTCAGACTCGTCTGTTACCGTAGACAGTAACTAACCAAGGTACGTTGTTTTGTTTTTTTGTTTTTTTAAAGAGGATCCGTTAACAAGTAATCACAGTGTGCTGCCCCTTGTGACCGCTCTAATGTATTCTAGTGTATCTGAAAAATATACTGGGGATATCCTCTAATCATATATAATTTACTTTATGCATGAGGATAGTGTAAGCTATTAACTTATGCACCAAAAATTGCGAGCCACATAATTGTTCCTTTTCACCATTTAATCCCGGCACCGGAAGATACAGCAGAGATCACATTAACATTTACATTTCTGAATTCCCCCACCTCCTCGATGCTGCTCCAGCTCTCAGCCCCGGCCGGCATCTCTGCCTTTACATAATATCAGCCTGTATTAATGCTACATATGGAGCTGCACCGTCTGCGCCGTGTGGATTTACATTTTCCTAATGATGTGCTTTCAGTTTTCCCTCTGTTATCCCCCCTGTCCTTCCCTTCACCTCCAGCCCACGGCCCCCGGTGATTTAAAACACATACAACCCAACGGCCGCTTTACTGCAGAATAAAACAAAGCGCGGGTTGAGACACCTTTGGTCACCCCCGGCCCCCATCTGTTGCACATCTGGAAGTGGTGCGCCGCACCAATAATTGGAAGTCAATTTGTTTGAAGTTATGTATTTGGCATCTGGCTCGATTCATAAAAACTCTGGAAATCGCATTAATTTTATAGCGTTTTGAAAGGGCCCAGCCGGTTGCTGTTTTTTTTTTTTCTCTTTTCTTCATCTTTCTTGTGTTCCATCGTTAATGCACGCGGGGCCTCACTGGCGAGTGACGTGGGAGTTTTTTGTCGAGCGTTGGGCAGGGTGTGGTCCCCTCGTAAAGGCGGCACGCAGGCCAATGCCCCTGTAAGATCATGGGATGAATTACCGCGTGATGTATTGCAGGGGCAGCGTTTGGGATTTGTTTGGAGTTTCTAATGCTCAACTCTTTGGGTCGGCTCCCCTAATTTTCCCCTTAAAGGTTACCGCAACCTTCGGTCGTTGCCTGCTTATCCTCATCCCGGGATTTGTCATCTTGCCATGTTTTCTAGAGGATGGGCTGACTGATGGAGGAGCAATGTGGCGGTGTTGTTTGTCACACAGCTATGAGTCACGGCTGGAAATAGATGTGACAATTGATGTTTGGAGCCTCGCTGGCGGCTGCCATATTGTTATTCCACCTCAAATTCCTCCTAATTTCTGCACAACTCCCCCCCCCCTCCTTGTTTCCTGATACAGAGCTGACACGTGGCAACGATGTGCACGCGTGTGTTTATGTTTAGTGTGTAGCATGCACCTATATATGTGTATGTGGGCCTCTGTCTGCACACATTCATTTCTGCTCATGGTTCGGCTTGTTTATGTGTGCACGCGCGTGTGTTTGTCGTGCTCTGAAGTGAGTCACTGCAGCGGGAGGTGATTAAGAGTTGCCAGTGGCAGGCTTGGCAGGTGAGCGCGCCGCAGCGAGCTGGCAGCTGTGGCATCTGCACAGGTGACAGTTTCTTCTCCGCAGTGCCGGTGTCAGCGTTGCTGGGTGGCAGGGAGGGGTGACGGCATTGTTTTGGTGACAGAACGACTCAGCTGCGAGGGTTCACAACAACGCTCGCCTTCTTTAGATTTGTCAGTCTATATACCGGAAAGTATAGAGGGGGTTAGCACAGTCCTTCGCTTATGCAGCGCTGCTCCAGTCAAGTGTTCCCGGCACCGGTGTGCGTATGAAAATATCTTAAATCATTCATTTTTAATTTCCTTTTCATGATATATCAGGGCAGATAATCATTTTACTTGATTTCTGGTTTGAAATAACCCACCACATGGTTCTCCGTTGTGTTATACTGCTGTTGTGTGCGTGTGTGTGTGTGTGTGTGTGTGTGTGTGTGTGCGTGCGTGTGTGTGTGTGTGAGAAAGAGAAACATTGTTGATGAGCAAACACAGCGCATTGCTGCCACCTGCTGGTCAGAAATGATACAGCGCAATTTTATACAGACAAGTAATGTATGCAAGAAGACCTTGCTGTGCATGCAGTAGTAATACAAAATAAATGGAAAGATTATTTTACAAGGCCTACCGCTTTTGGCAGATATTCTGCGAGCGATAAGCTAACTACAATGTTTTAGAGCAGGTTAGATAAAGGGGAAGAGAGAGAGAGAGAGAGAGAGAGAGAGAGAGAGAGAGAGAGAGAGAGAGAGAGAGAGAGAGAGAGAGAGAGAGAGAGAGAGAGAGAGAAGAGGATGAGAGAGGGAGGGGGGAGGGAGCAATTGGGGAGTTTTGGAACAGTGTAAATCTCGAAAAGTCTGTTTTATGTCTCTAAGTTAATTTTCTGCGGTTAGGTACGGGGCTAATGTCTCTAACATCATGGCGTTATCGGATATCCGCACTGTTTTCCCAATCCACCGAGGACGTTTCACATCAACTCCGAGTTTCCAAGCTGCGGCTTGATGAGCTGTGATATTCCAAATAAAAGTCACTCGTTCTGATGTCACTGTTGCCTCATCCGACCACACTGCTTTTTGAAGCCTCTGCGTAATAGACCTTGAACTTTGTCCGTGATAGCCTTTGATATGTATAGGAATGAGTGAGTTGGGAAGTCTAATCTGACTTGGCTATTCAGCATGAGATGCTTTGTCTCTCGAGTCACCCACAAAAAGTACTTAGTGTTCATTTGGATGCGTGTTTGTGTGGGTGTGTGGGTGGATTGTGAAATTGCTTGCTCCCCTTTTTTCTTGCTCTTGTTTTTGTGGTTCATCAGTATTTTCACCAAGGTAAATGGCATCTAAGTCTCTTGGTGTTTTGTACAGTGGGTGCTTGGACTCTTTTAAACCCGTGTGCAAGAGTTCTGGGGTTGGATTTATTTCCCCAAGTTTGGAAATAACAGAAAGAAGGCAGCAGAGGAAAATCATTGAAAATCAAAATGTGTATTGAGTCCTTTGAAAAATTAATTTCGGTCTCACGCAAAGCTCCCTTAGATGCTCTCATGTTTTTCGGCATAATGAAAATCCATATTTACCTTCCATAATTGCTTTGGTCAATTACGCGTAAACATCACTCACCACTTTGTAGTTAGAGTATCTATATTCTATAATAATTGATTGGTTCCTTCTTATTTTGCGCCTAAAGAGGAGACGCGAGCAGGAATCTTTTAACTTCATTATGCAGAAACACACAAGTTAATGACATTCTCCAATATTAATTCGGGGGAAGCTTTGATGAGGAATGCCAGATCTCATTGGGAAGTATCGGCGTATTGTTTTAAAGCCTGGCCTGTTTGTTGTATTATTAATGCATGACTTTAAGATTCAAAAAAGTATGTTTCTGACAGATTATGTTTCCCCCCCCCCACCTAATGATTCAGCATCAAACCCAACTCGACAAAGCTTCAAGTTTGCAAGACTTTACGATTGCTTGGAGATTAAAGGTTTTTTTTTCTTTTTCTTTCAGCGTGAATATCAAACTCATTCCATCTGACTTCTGTCACCGAGAATAGATAATAGAAATAGCATGTTAGATCACATTCTTATACATGGAAAACTGTCTTCGTGTCCCCTTATCTCCGATGAAACTTGCCATACTCTCAGCTAACAGCTCTCTTGGCACCTCTTAAATTCTACCCATTATTCACATCCTGAAGAGCTCATCTCTCCAGGCTCATCAGCATTATTACTCCTGCTCAACTTATCTTTATTATCTCCTCCTTTCTACCTCTCATTGCCAATCAACGAGCTGCTAACCATCCTCTATAGGAAGTTTCTTTTTCCAGGCTAGAGACTGGCATAACCCTCTCAGCCCTCTTCAAGTCCAGCAAGCTCACCTTGCTTTGTACTCAATTCTGTCAGACATCGGTAATTTCTGCCACCATGCACCTGCCGTGCATGTCGCACAGCGTGTGCAGCTTGTCCTCTGTAGTGATGCACATAAGAAATGATAATAATGTTGAACGATTATTGCATGCCGATCATTGCATGTTTTGAATGCAACGTTTACAAAAAAGGGATGCCAACTTTTTAAAATCTGGTTGATCATCAAACGCCGTAGACACAATCATGAGCAAGTTCTGGTATTTTGTGGTACTTTGTTACAACAGAATGTGGCTTGATAACTGTTTCAGTGGATTCCTCATTGATTATTTTACATTGTGCATGAGTGTGTGTGGATGCACGTCTGTGCAGGAGTGACGTCTCTGGTGACAAGACAGAAAAGAGCCGAATCTGATTTATCAAAAAAGGGGTTTTAATGTATTTTTTTCCCATCCCCAGGTAGAATAAAAAAGATAACATGTTAGATAATAATATAGAACTTTTTTATGAATACATGGATTAAAACAGATATAAATACACAAACATTTATATAAAAACACTTATGACACGCAAACGTAGACAAAAGGACATGTTAGGCATTTCGGCGAGTACATCAGGTATATTGTCATTACTTTCTTTTAAGACAAAACTGCCAGTAACCAAGTTTGAATAAGGCACATCATACAGCCACAGTCCTGACCACAGCGGATCAAACATCCTTTTACAAGTCGATGCCATTTAAACTTTGGGAAAAGTACACTTTTGGCAAGTTTTCAGTGATTAAGTAGGTTGATTTTTTTTTTGATTTTTTTTTTTTTTTTTTTACAGTGTACAACTACCACAGTATCAACCAAACAGCAGTAGACATATTCATCAATCAGTTTTACTTGTCTCCCTTTTTCTTTTGAGTCTGCATTAGTGCGTGCTCGGTCCGGGAGGCAGAGAGACGGACTGGCTTTCTTCACCAACGTTAGAAGTGGTAACGGGAGCTCCGTGGGCTAGTTGTTTCTAGTCACCCCCACCCCTTCGTTTTTGCTCGCAGAGAGCAATGAGGAGGCCACGGCACACTTTTGATCCAGTCGAGCCCCAACGCTCCTCTGATTAACACAGCATACTTTATATACAGCTGGAACTTAAAAGCTGCAATGAGGAGTTTTAGATTCTTTTCGGTGACTTTGCCCCCCCCCCCCCCCGTGGACAAAAGCAGTAGCGTTTTTGCGAAAGATCGACTTCAATTTCGCGTAAGCGTTGCCTCCTGTTGCAAACATCTCCATTCACCCTCTGGTATCTTGTACATTTGTTTTGACGAGATGAGTGAGGGATGTCTTGATGTTTTGCTGAAACAGCTGTTTGCAAGTGCCGTAAATCATTTCATCAGATTTGGTGAGGCATCCGACAAACATTTGAAATCGTTTCATAACCTTATCTAATATTCTTGCTGATGGTCTTGTTTGCTTGGGACGGTCATCAAAATTAAAGTGAGTAAAAAAAACTCCTCATAGTAGCTTTAAAATCTCAGTCAGCCAGGTCAGCGGTAGTCTAAGTCATGCCTAAGTCGTGCCAGGTAGACATCAAATGCTCTCTCAACAGCTCTGCATATGCCCTTTAACGTGGGGAGATGTTGCTTTCGCAACCCACAGTGAGGTCACGGGGTGGGGGTGGGGGATGGGGGGGTTGTCACCTGTCATAGGTCGTCACCCTCTGCAGAGCTGAAGCTGCTCCTGCGGCTGCTGTCCTTGGATGCGGCCCCAGGCGAGCCGGCTGAGAGGAGCGGGTCGGCTCCGAACGGCGAGAGTGGGTCGTCCATCAGAATCTCGTCAAGCCGGTGCTCCTCCTTGAGCGTGGCACTGAAGAAGTCCGTGAAGTGGGACAGCGGGTCAGAGAACGTGGTCGAGCCGTCAGCACCGACCACATGATCTTGCGGCCCTCCGGCGGCAGGGATGGACGGCATGGCCGCCGCGGTGGCTGTCCGCTGGAGGTAGTCGCTGTTTATCTCCTCCGAGTACAGAGGCGGCTGTGGAGGCTGCTGGGCCTGTGGGGGTTGTTGTTGTTGTTGCTGCTGCTGTTGTTTGAGGAGGTGGGAGGACAACTCAACTGTCCCCATAGCAGTGGCCATGTTTGGGAGGCCATGGGCTCTTGCCTGGATCTCAAGCTCCTTAAAAAAAAACAAATGGGAAAAGGAGAGAGGGAGTTAGAAAAGGAGATCTATCTATCACAAACAAGTGGTCGCTAAGCCTAATGGCTACTCCATTTCCTCTTGTGAATTTTTCAGATTGGTTTTGGGGAAAAAGAGCTTGTACAGTGCACATAAGGATACGTGCGAGCTCACTCAAACACACATACATACGTAAGGTCAGGAGGGCAGGTTTAGTATGACAAATGTTGTTTGTTATAAATCACCAAATAAAACATAACGTCACCTCTTTCAACCACAATGACCTGTGCCGTCATGTCCCAAACACAACACTACACCACGCCCGATTGCATCCCATCATAAAAACAACAGTGGTTCTTCCTGTAAATGGCCATGGTGTCAGCGGACAACCCTGTTTTTTCCCATACTGTCACCTGAAGCTCTTGCTCGTTGTAAGTTGCTGTTGGTAAGTGAGCTAAAACGGGCCTCAATTGTAAATATACACTCCCCGGTCACCGATTCAAATGCAACTGGGGTGACATAACAATGTGAGACTCAAGGGCCAAGCCTCCTCTATCTCTCTCCCACATCTCCTCCTCCACATCAGCCATCTGAGCACACTGAGCTTCAGCGGGAGTGAAGGAGGAACTGCATCCTGTGGAAGCTGAGGCGATGGCGCATATCCTTCTCCCACGTGCTTATCTTATCACACGGGAGGTTATCGTTCGTAATCTACTGTAATCAGTCCTCATTTGGCTAACGCCGTCGTGACAAAGCCCCGGTTGGCCTTTTGTCGACTGTCTCCTTATTGACGGAGATTGGCAGTGTTTCTTGCGCGGCTCTCTTTATCCTCGGAGATGATTAAGGGGTTTTGTCTTCCAGCTTGTTAACAGTTGCTCATTTAACCCGACTAATCCTAGTCTCTGTATCGTGAAGTGGACTTGTGGCTCAGTAGACACGCGGTTGGTGAACATATGTGTTTTTTGTGGCCTGGTCCCTACATGATTGACTGTCCTGCAATTAGAGAATAAGATCTGGGTTTTTTTGGGGTTTTTTTTTTTTTGGAGTCTTATTGTTTTTTGTTGTTTTTTTTTGTTTTTTTTTTCTCACCCGAGGATCTGAAGGAGAACCAGTGCTATGTGCTAAAATGCTACATCATGTGCAAAAAAGACAATCATAGACATCGAATATAAAATTGTGTCCAAGCAGTACTTGGACATACATTTTCCACAAAAATCTCAACGTCGCTGTCATATTTATCCATCACTAAGGGACAAAGCAGGCTTTGTACAAAGACGCCACTGAGGAACTGGTGCATTGTTACAGGGTGGTTGAGATTTGCAGTGCAAGATTATTTCTATATTTTCATTTATTTGCCCAGTTTCTGTAAATTTCACCCAAATAGCTTAGTTTTTATTTCTTCTTTCAGTATAATGTCTTCTTGGTGTCATCATGTCACTTTACTGACAAAACGCTCCTTTGCAACTTCATTGCAGATCCTAAAAATGTTGACTGGCAATGTTCTGCAGTTTCCAGAATATGTTGACTGGCAGCGTTTCATCAAATGCCTATGGCTGTGTGTCAAATGTTTAAAACTATTAATTTACAGATCCTTAAGTTAAGGTATTAGATTAGAAATGCTCCCCCCCCCCTCCTTTTTCTCCCAAGTTTTATCCGGCCGATTACCCCACTCTTCCGAGCCATCCCGGTCGCTGCTCCACCCCCTCTGCCTATCCGGAGAGGGCTGCAGACTACCACATGTCTCCACCGATACATGTGGAGTTACCAGCCACTACTTTTCACCTGACAGTGAGGAGTTTCACCAGGGGGACATAGCATGTGGGAGGATCACGCTATTCCTCCCTCCTCCCCACAGACGCACCCCGACCGACCAGAGAAGGTGCTAGTGCAGCGACCAGGACACATACCCACATCCGACTTCCCACCCGCAGACACGGCCAATTGTGTCTGTAGGGACGCCCGGCCAAGCTGGAGGTAACACGGGGATTCGAACCAGCAATCCCCGTGTTGGTAGGCAACGAAGTAGACTGCCACGCCACCCAGACGCCCCTAGATTAGAAATGCTTAAGTTTAGGTATGGGTTTGGTGTGTGTAAGGTCAGTGTAAGGATCCCCGATATCAATCGTAACTCATAATCATCTGCGTACACCATGTGTCTTTTTGGGCGTGTATCTCTGTTTCCCGCAGTGTATTTCCATTTACTCCAGTACACCCTTACCTGCAATTGGTCAGCAACGCCAAATGATTTGTTTTGTTTTTGTGTCATGTTGACTGCTTGCTTCCGGTTGTGCGCCATCGAACCAACACGAGTCATTGTGGTCAGATGGACAGTTGCTGTCTTAAGTATACGGACTATGGAAATCAGGGTTCCGAGTCGCAAAGAAAATAAACCAGCCGCCATTAAGGGATGTATTGCCTCTCCTTACCTGGATCCTGAGCAGCAGCCTCCTGTTGGCCTGCTCCAGTTTCTTCTGCCGGTTCTCCAGCTCCCTGGCGTGCTGCTGCTCCTTCTGCAGCCACTTAATGTACTCCACCGAGGCCTTGAGAATGGTGCCTTTGTTCCAGCGCATGTCGCTGCACAGCGAAGAGACGTAAAAGATAACCTTTTACACAGAGCCCCCCGACTACATCAGCAGAATGTTCTCCAAAGTAACAAAAAAGGAAGAGAAAAACTTTAATGCAGAGAGACTTTTTTTTTTCTCTTTTCCTTTTATGATATGAATAAGAAATGGTGATTTACACGGGGCAATTATTCATCCTCGGACATTACATGGGGACGCTGAATGGGAATTTTAATAGAATAGTTAAGTACATATGGGGGAAAGTCCATTCTGGTACCCCCTTGTTCGGTAAAATTAATCCTCGAGTTAAAATAGGTGAAGGAGGAAGAGCTAAGTAGGAAGACGGGGGTTAAAAATGGAGAATTGGACTTAAGGTGCCAGAGTGCAAGTCATTCTTTCTCAGATATTATTACTTTTATTTGAAAAAAAGTAAAAGGTGGCTGTAGAGAAATTGTCCTTTTCTCACAGGAGTGAGACGTTGGTCTGATCGGTGTTAATAATCTCCTTTATCCGCTGTTAATGGCATCACGGCGACGCTAACCTTCCATTTAAATTCGAAGCAAAGTTCAATCTGCAAAAGATGGCCGCTGGATTTCAATTCAGGTCCATACTCCTTCTCTATATGCCAATTGTCGCCCAAACCTTGATTCAAATGGTGTGGCCTGCCTCTTTGCATTTGACCCCTTCCTCATCACTCAGGCTTTGAGCAGAGCTGCCGGGACCCAGCGAGAGAGAGGATGTACAGTTCTCCAAGCGTAAGCTACAATGGAAGTTCAAGTGCACCCTTGAAATATGTGTGAAACGGGGCCTGAGTACTCATTTGAATTCAATGAACAATGTTTAGAGTGCCTTTATGCCGAGGATTTAATTCACTTCCCTGCCAGACGAGTCTTGGCGGTTGTTTCTGGCCAAAAGGCCCGGGGGGGGGGGGGGTGAATACATATGCAAAAATTAAGTGAGGTATGTGTGGGGCCCGGGGTAATATTGGAACTGTTATGGACACGGGGCACCCCGTTTTCATTAGTTTGCATTGTTGGTCACATTAATTGGTTTGTTTATTTTCGGACTATTTATCACAATTTCAGCTCTATGAATGTGGGTTACATGTGAGGAGTTAATACAGGCACTTTAGGGCAGCTAGGGGTCCTCAGGAAAAGGCGAGGCACGTCAGTAAACAGATCGCTTGCAGTGAAATGACTGAGTGACTGATGTGTCTGTGTCTCTGATTATCAGATTAAAAAGAGTGAAAACCCATGCACGCCTGGAAGTCCCTCTTTGTCCAAGTGTGCAACATATGCAAGTGCGGTCTTTTAATAGCAGTTCATATATTTTAGTATGTGTAACTCACGGGTCGTTTGACTTTGGTATGAGCGTCCCCAGCTCCTTGATCCTGTAGTTGATGTTGTATCTCCGCCTTCTTTCAACTGAACAAGCAAGAGCAGGGAGGGCGAAAGAGCGGCACACCGTCAGTGGGTCTGTTCTCGCTTATTCACGAGCGATTATCTGGTGATAAATTGTAAATGAGTTGAAAGGCGATGAGAGGCACTCACTCAAATTATGGTTGTCTTTCTTTTGTCTTTCCTTGGCCATCACCCTTGTGTCGTGTTCTGTCGGAAAAGAAAAGGGGGGGGAAGAAAAAGATGAAGGCAAAGAGAAACAGATCGATTAGCCACGCACACCAATTTAGTAACTGAAAGACGGAGACCACAAAACGCTACAGATGTTCTGGTCAGCAGACATAATCGCTGATTTTTTTTTTTTTTGGAAGGGGGGTCTCAGGGTCATCCAGAGTGTGGAGTATCACAGTATCCGTCTACAACACAAGCTTGACCTTCTCACACACACACACACACACACACACACACACACACACACACACACACACACAAGCACACACACATGCACACACACAGACGCATGCGCACACACACACACACACACAAGCATACACACGAGCATGCACACACACACACACACACACACACACACACACACACACACACACTGAAAGGGCCATATTTATCCCCTCCAGCATGTCTGTAGTTCATTGTGAAAAAAAAGCTGTGTGTCCTCTTTTACACCACTTAGTCCGTAATTAAGACAGTTTAGCAAATTCGTTAATCATTCCCGGGCAAGGACAAGAATGCCAATGCATCCATATTTGCATTCACATTCTTTCAAATTACATAATTGGGGACCTGAGATTGGATTTCCCAATTTGTCTCAGTCTATTCAATCATGACATTTTAAACTCTGTGTAACAGCCCATTGTTCGCTCGGCACACTCAAATGAAACGGACGATAATTTCGTTATTTTCTCATTGATAGTAAAGAGGTCTCTGGGCATCCTTTCTATTTCCTAAATCAATTATGCTTCTCCGCTTGATGCATGACATTAATAAGAAACATCTCAAACAGTCCTTTGTTGTTTGCTGTGTGACACAAACGTCTACATGCTTCCATGGGCCATGAACAGAACAAATGGCTACAGGCCAGAGAGCAGAACCAACAACAGTGGCGCTCTGTTAGCCAAACACTGGATACTTTTACAGTGTAAGAAATCAACTTACAACATGTTAACACATTTTTCTGCCTGGCTGACACCCCTCATTGAACTTGAAGTTAGCTGGGGAAAGACGTGCACAACGAGTGGACGTCGACAGCCGGTGCATCTGTATTGTCTGTGCATTAGGCTAAACCACCTAACCAGAAATGTGTTAAATTTAAGAACTGAGCAATTTCACCCTCTGAGAGGGGGAAGTGCTCCAAGAGGTCCATCCCTGGGTGATGTTACTGCTGTTTTCGTTATGCCCCCCCCCCCAAATGCCTTTGTGTTTTACTCGTTTACTCGCCGTTCAATAATGTACGCAGGTTTGCGCAATTTGTTTTGCCTATGTGAGCATGTAATTAATCATTCAGTTGTTTAGTTTCTCATAGCTATGGTATGAGTTCATACCTGTGTATTCCCTTTTTACAGTGAGCTTTGTGGGGTTAGAGGTGGGACTCATTCCGCCATTAGGGGCATTCATACCTTGTTCACCCCCATAGACATCCAGCATGCTGCTACCGAGGGACACCTAGAGAGGCGAGAGAGGCGAGAGAGGGAAGAAGCAGACAAAGAAAGAGAGGAAGGAAGGAAGAAAGAGAGGGGGAGGTCAGCCAAATGCAAGCACATTAGAATGTCACATGTCAATTGTTCTACAGTTAAATCCCCAACACCAACAGTTGTTTCTCTCACCGTAGGATGTGTTTTTGTTTACTCATTTGAGAGACCTGTAAAGGGCGGAGGGAACTGAGAAACCCAACAGGGGTCAAGTGGAGAGACCAAAGCCTCATTCGGAGCTATATCAGCTCTGAGGCCCCTGGCTTTGTCCCCCTCAGTTGGAGGCAACAAGTCCCCCACCACCGTATACCCCTCATCATAGCAGGGTAAACTCAAGTTATCTAGTCCGTATCCAGAATAAATGAGATTCTCTGCCCATAACAATGACTGAAATGACATCCCAGCTGCAGCTTTGTCACATAAGGGCATGCATCCACCAACCCTAGGCTAGCTGCCCTCTCGGGGGCTTGGATTGACCTGGCACAGGGCCTTGATCTACTAATACCACCATTATTGGAACCCCTTCGCTTGAAAGGGCTCCCAACACAGTGACGGGCAGTGTGTTGAAAATAGCATCCCATTAGATGAAAAGGCTAGCTGGGTCAACTGGCTGAACAGAGGCAAAACTGTTTTCCTACGCGGCCCGTCTTCCCTGGGAAAACATGCATCATGTCTGTGATAACGACGCCTTTTCACTGGCTCTGGAGGAATGCGTGCTGACACACACGTGTGTCTAATTCGCGTTTGTGTACTTATGGGAAAATGCTACAAAAGCCGCCATGGTTGCCTATCTGCGTTCAGCCAATTTTATCCACGGTGTGTGCATGAAATCCGACTCTTGGGAGTGTCCAACCAGATAAGGACGGAGGCCAAGTCAGGGTGTGGAGAGAAGGGGGCACAAAATGAAGAGGATCCAAAAAAGCAGGGGGAAAAAAATACCAATTAAACATAGCGGACCTTTCCGTATCTGCAGTTGGTTTGGTTTGCCTACATGGTTGTTCTCTCATTATCTGAACATGATGGAGCAAGATGGAGGAGGGAGGGAGGGGGGGGTGCTTATCAAAATGAAAGATTGCGACAGTCCCCCAGCTGCTCCCATTGTAATCACCTCAATCCTTCTCCCGCCCGTGTTCCTGGATGTGTTGACACGGCGAAACGGCGTGATGCATCATACTGTATGACTAATTAGGACGAATTGATCCATTTAAGCTTGGTATCATCTCTGAACAAGCCCACGGGGAGTGTATGCATTAGGCCAATCCAATGGCTCAGTAACCCTCTCCTCAAAATCCCTTGCTTCCTCCCTTGTCCTCATTCTCTACCCACCAGCTCCCCCATCTCTTCCTACCTCCTCCCCCCCCTTTACTCCCACTCCCCTGCCGCATCCCCCCCCCCATCTTTCCTCCCTTGTCACTGTATCTCCTGTGTGTATTGCTGCATGTCATTTTGTCTGTGCGTATGTATGCATGACTCTTTGTCTGCCAGTCTATCCGTCTTTCAGTCTCTTTGTATTTACGGAGTCGGGGCTAGATTCCTCCGTGACTCTGTCTTTGCCTGGAATCTCATTGTTCTTACAAAAAAAAAACAACAACAAAAACAAACAAAAAAATGCCTCTCAGACGTATCGCTGTGTTGGGTTCAGGTGTGGCTATGGTCTACGGCCAAATAGACTCCTTATCCCACAATTTCACTCAGGAGTTTTTGAGATTCCGTCTTGGCGATGAATCACGGCACAAACACTTGCCCTTAGTGCCACTTACATACTTGCTTTTACGTTAAAATTCCGCGAATGAGTGCCCCCCCCCAACTGTCTAATTTCACCCTCCATCTCCTCAGCCTTGTTGCTCATTCTCCCAAGAAGTGATCTCATCAACACTTTCAATTCAGCCTGGCGAGGTCAAATGGATTTCAACAGGCCTCACTGATGTTTATGAGGGGTTTTTGTGCCGTTTCTGGTCTTGTATCGGTGTGTTGTCATGAAATATCTGATGCTGGTTAACGACATCTTCCTGTTTCAATTGATCAGCATTGTCAATCTTTTTTTTGGGGGGGGGATGCAAGTTATGTCCCTAAGCCCTGATCCCCAGCAAAATGAACTTTGACTCATGTCTAGACCTAAGGTGACCTCACAATATCACAGGTCCCCTTTCCCCCCCCAAGTTAGTCAAGTCTAAACTTTAGTGTTTGAGTGGAGGAAGCTCCTTTACAAGTTCCCATTCCTCTTTCAAAGAGAAAAATCATTTGTTAAGCAACTTCATAGGGACCACAAAACAAAAAAACACGCTCAGACACAAATAATGTTGACGAGATAAGGAAAGGAACAGTTTGACATCAGCATAAATCAATATACAAGACCTTCACTCTGTAGATACTGCATTGAGAATGTGTGTTTTTTTTTTTTTAAATGTCGGTCCAGTTAGAACATTAGTTAATATGATTCATACTCACATTGTTTTGCATTATGATGTTAGGCTCCATGCAATCCAAGCCCCCATCATTGAAACCGGACTCAAGACTAATAAGGTCATCAATAACTTCATCCATTGGAAACTAAAAGAAAACAGTAATTACAGTGTACTCATGGACAGACTTGACGATGAGTGAAATAGATTGTAAATGCTGCCCAAGTCGGGCATTTTTAATCTCAACTTTCAAACCAAAATAGACAGGAGATGAAAAGGGAGTGGAATTGCACAGGGACTAATCTAATAACGGACAAGTTCTCCGCCGCCACGCCTGAAGTTGGTTAGCGGTGTTGGCAACAAAACAACCGTCTGTTATCAAACTAGTTTCCTCCTTTGGAAGTGTTCTCTCATCAGAGACTGCATGTCTGAAGTTATTGATGAGCACATCAGAGAGAGAAGATCAATAATGACACCACTTTGTTTAGATGATTGGTCGAAGCACTTTACTCTTGCTTGAGAGTCAATTGAACAAATTGATTTAAAACTCTGCTGATGAGTTTGAATTATGTTTTATGGTCCATCCAAACAAAGTGTCGGTCATGATGAAAGTAGCGGTCAAAAACACCACCTTTCGCTTGATCTCTCTTTACAGATCAATACGGGACGAGATAGCTGTAGGTCTTATAACAACTAGAAAAATAGTCAACATCAAACAGACATTTGTCTCCCCTCTGCAGGAGAACAGTTGCACAAGATTTCTTTGACCTATGGACGATCTTTATTCAACCCAATCTGCGGTTCAAAGACTTGTTGCAGGTTCGCACTTTTCCCGTCGATACAAAGCACATTTGGGGTCAGCTACGTTTCCGTTCAATCGACCAAGCCACGTCAAATTTCCGATTCAGGAACTGACAAAGAGACTGGGTTTTTTTTTCTTCAAGATGGCTGTTTCCTCAAACACAGACCAACACGGAGAAGGGAAATAACCCAAAACATGCCAGATGTTCATCAACTCACCTCGCTGTCGTGGTTGGCCAGTGTGAGCAGGGTGACCGGGCTGTTTGGGTTGCTGCCGTCGCTGACGGAGGGCATGTGCCCATTCCTCATGATTGGCACGGCAGCCAGTGGCTGGCCGGGGGTGTGGGGGTGCGGCACGGCGTGGCCCGGCCCAACCGAGGCAGCCAGCTTGGAGCCCAGCGTCAGATACTGCTTGACCTGCTGAGTCTGGGTCTGGTGGAGGTGAAACTTGGAGTTCTCCAGGTGGTTCTGTACCTGTGGCGAAACAGGTTTTTTAGGCTCAGGTTAGGGCTTTAGCCGGATGAAAAGTGTGTATCCTCGGGGTGGGAGTTTGCAGGCTGTGTTCCCCGATACGGCTATAGGTGGGAAAACAAATCAGAGCAGGGCGGTGGGTAGCTGGCTATTTGTTAAATTAATAGATGAGATCTCAGTTAATGTACAGAAATAGTCGCAAGTCAAAGTTCCCCCTGGGTTAGTCAAACAGTGTACAATATAGTATAGGGGCTGTTGTGTAAAACATATGACTAAGTGCCCGCCAACGTTACAGTGATTCATATTTGACTGTTGTGATGAAACCATAATCAAGACTTTACGAGAACCGTGACTCATTTTTTAAGGCCTTTCTCAAACAATGATTTTTATTTATTTTTGTCCTTGCAAGTATTTTTTTTTTCCCTATCTGACCATTCTGTTTCCACAAACTCATTTTCCATCCGAACTCATTGGAAGCCACTGCATGAAATATCCGATTTGGTTTGGTTATTCAGCTCTTCACATCTGTCTAAACTGTCGCGTACAGTACACACAGCTTACGGTGAACCTTACAAAGCCGGAATCAGAAACCTCGCCGCTCTCATTTACACACGAATGGGGTTAAATTCAACACAAGCTGTTAGTAAATTTCAACTCTGTAGCGTCCTTACATTCGAAGCTCTGGTTGTGTCCCGCATCATGTAGTAACTACAGTCAGTTAAGTGTGGCATTCTCAGGAAAGCAGATAATCTTCAGGTCGGTTTGTTTTGGTGTCGCAGCAGGCCAAGGATTAGGATAGGATCCAAGACTGCTGCTGCTATCCTGCTGATCTGCTGGCTGTGTAGTAAGGGTCTGTCCCCTCCTGTCCCCCACCAATGTCTTATAAAGGACCCTAAGTGAACTAATTAGGGCCCAAAGCTGGGGGTAAGCCTTTATGTTGCGTAGCGTGGTAATCACTTCAAACAGTGGTGCGTCAGATCACCCAAGGTTTGATCACTGCAGGATATCTGCCTTTAGCCTCTATCACTAATTCATCTGGACCGCCCCTTTCTGTCTGACTGGCCAATGACAGGTCATCTCCCGGTCCTCTGCTGCCTGCTCCAGGGGCCGGGGCAATACAATTGACCCTTGTTCTCCAGTCGGGGTTTTAAATAACTCTGCGGATGCCATTTTTACGCAGCTTTTTTTTTTCTTTCTTTTTCATCCATTCATCGACTAATGACAATCTGTTCAATTAAGGAGCCTCGGTTTCTCAAATAATAACTGCAGCAAACTATTTCGGGATCTATTTTAGAGTTATTTCCACTATCACAATGGGGTTGTG